>NC_056728.1:455129371-455139371 GCF_019279795.1 Protopterus annectens | reverse complement strand
ATCTGGTTAGGTGGCCTTCCTCCCACCTTGTTTAACTATATTAAAAGTTTCTCTATTTTTGGCATAATCCTCCATTAGTAAGTCAAACTTTTTTGAAGTAGGGATTGAGAATAGCTGGCAGCTAGTGTTCTGCTGTTGCACATGCTCAGGACATCATGTCTCATTTCAGTGAAAGGTGGCACTTTGAGAACTGCTGGAGTCTTGGTTCAAAGAGTGCTACATACAGGAGATGCACCACTAGGTGCAGTCACTCTCACCTTGGGCACTGGACAAATAGGGTATACAGCTTGATGGACAAGGGTTGAGTCAGAGTACTTTGCATTGTTACGTTAGGGACAGTTTCAACATTTGGTTGCCTTCTAAGAACCTCATAGCTGTCTCCAGGGTGTCAAACATCCTCTGACTAGATTGACATTCCATAAGCAGTTAGTCAGTACATGTAAAGGCTGTCATTATAGTTCTGTAAGTCTATGCTATTTACTTCACCAAACACCTTTATGTATGCAATCACTTTAGCTGTGGTGTCTTGAACAAAATGTACCCTTTAGCCAAAATTCCTTCCCATCTTTTTCAAGGTCTAGCATGTATATTTGTATAATTCAGCAATTTAATATGACTTGGAAACAGTGATGTGCCTTTTCAGTGGTGATTCTACAAACATGGTAGGACATCTTGGAGAAATCTTCTGATATTTCATTCTTCTGTTCGTTCCGTTGAATCACTCTTAGGTTATTCACCTCTTGTGATTCTCAAGGTAATTCACGTTTTGTTACAACCATTTGGCTGAGAAGTGATATTCTCAAACCTCTCTATGTAATTCCTTGATCTATTCTTCCTGGACAGAGGGGCTAGATTCCAATTTTACAGCCTACATCATAGAGCTTGTATGTCTTTGCTGTTACTGGTAACTAAGGATTTAATTTCAGTATTGTTGGCCATGCACAGCGCTTTAATTTTGTCATGGTGTCTACCTCACTTTGCAGGACACACTGGTCATTCCATTCTAGCAGGTCAGACACATGGTGGGTTAGGTTGATTTGGTCTCCTGAGCCATTAATTTTAGACACATCAGGCATCTCTATACATTTTTAGATTTAGACTCAAATTTCAGTAAAAAAAAAACAATATCAACAATTGTACCCCAGCTTGAGAATAAGAAGAATAATTATAAGATAATTAAAAATGGCTGAGGACTGGATACAACAAAATTAAGCTGTTCTTTGTAGTTCAAGTCACTCAGTTTCCCATATCCAAGTAAAATTTTAATATTTTAGAGTTTCATATATTTCCAGAATGCATTTAGTGACATTTTGTGAGAAATTTAAAGGTAAGATCAACCATTTGAAACAATGTGTCCAGCTTCATGAAGGCTTCAGATAAATAAAGTGACTTTGTCTCTCCCATCACTGAAGTGGATAAAATTGCATCTAAAACTAATGGTTAAGCAAGCAAATGATAATGCCTGACAGGGTGTGTGTTACTGGGAAAATATTGCTTACCCCGAGGTGTTGGGCCTTTATATCTCTAGAAAGGCATTATCTCCCCAATAATATATACCTTGGGGACATTAATGATATTAGAGAATTGGTTATTCATTAAAATGTTTTATATTTGTTTCTTATTACTATATACTTTTTAAAAATATTTTTGATGTAATAGAATTCCTCCTTCTAATGTTTCAAACTTGTTGCAGCATACGTAGTTGTTGCTGGAGGAAGTATTTAACAATCAACCCTAGCCCTGAGTAGCATCTTGCCTTTACCCAGAATGATACCACAGTATAAGGATAAAATGATTGACTTCAACAATTGGCTAAGCTTCTGGTGTCATTCAGAGTGGATCCAGTATCTGTCTACCTGAGATGACATGACTGACAAACCATGATGCTTTGCCAGAGATGGTCTGCACCTGTCACCCCTGGGATTCAGGTTACTGACTAAAGCTCTTGCCACCCCTATAGTGCCTTTTTTAGGCAAGGTTCAAAGTACAAAACCACCACCATAACAGATACAAGCATGTAAAATCTGAAGGTAATGCTACGCAATGCTAGAAGTTTAAATCTCAAAATTCACTCTCTTGAGATACTCCTAAAAATGGAGAACATCGATATCTGTGCAGTAACTGCGACCTGGTTCAAGAATCCAGAGAGCACCCCTACAATACCAGGCTACAACTCTTACCACATTTTCGGCCACCAAACCAAGACTGAAACACTAAAGGTGGAGGAGTATCCATATTCACCAAGGATATTCACACCTCTAGGTTAATTGCCCAACACAATGCATCTGCAATTCTCCAGGTGCAACTAACACTAGGTAAGACTGCAATCCAAATTGTAGCTTGCTACAGATCCCCCACCATGCCCCAAGATTCTCACTACACCTTTCTAAACATTCTGGAAAATATTAAGATACAACCAAATGCCCTAATACTGGGTGATTTCAACTACCCTGCCATTAACTGGGAAAACTACTCGGGTACCAACACCTTTTCCCAACAGTTCTTGGAATTCATAAATTCTAACACCCTGGATCAACTAATCCATTGTCCCACCAGGGGCTCCAGTATCCTAGACCTGGTCATTACCAACATGGGAGATAGATGCTCCACACGAGTGGTCACCTCCTCATTGGTCAGGTCTAACCATAAGCAAATCACCCTTAACATCCACATCCCACGCCCAACCCCCAGTAAGGAAACCTCCATAAAAAAACTTCTCCAAAGCCAACTTCATGCTACTTAAGTCAGAAGTGACAAACATCATGGCACCCATGTAGACGGGAGCTGAAAGTTCGACTGCTGAATCCTACACTAAGGCACCATACGAGCACATCCACTCGTGCATGAATCATGCCATCCCAACTAGAACCAAGACGCTCTCCTCCAAAAAAACAAAGCCAATCTGATGGTCCCCAGCCATAAACAAACTATACAACAGAAAGAAGAAATTGTTGCAGAAAAGAGGAAATCCCAGGATGCAGAAAACTCCCTTACCAGCCTCAGTAAGAAGCTGAGATCCCTCATAAAATCCTCCAAAGCTAGTTACGAAAATAAAATTGCCAAAGATTCCAAAGACAACCACAAGTCATTCTATAGTTATGTCAAGAATCCAAATGGCAATGCTCAGATCTGCTCTGAGCTACAACAGAATGGCATTCAATATACTGATCCCAAGGATATTGTCAATATCCTGGCAGATCGATATAGTGCCAACTTCACCCCGCTCTCACCCCCTAAAGGGCCCATCTCAATACCAAAAGATTGCCAAATTCCGGTAATCATGGCCACACAGGTAGAAACCTCACTCTCCAAAACTAAGAATACAGCATTCATGAGACCAGATGACATCCCAGGCTGTGTACTACATGAACTACAAAATGAACTGGCACCTCACCTAAGTGTCATGTTTAATCATAGCCTCACCTCAGGCTTCGTGCCCACTGAGTGGTGCACAGCTGCAGTTATCCCACTCCACAAGGGGGGAATCTACCTTGGATTCCAGGAACTACCATCACATTAGTCTGACAAGCCTGATCTGCAGGGCATGGAATGCATTATCATGGAACTTATAAACAAAGACATTGGCAACCTTCCAACACTGGATCCCACCCAGTTTGAGTTCATGAAGGGCCGATCTTGTCTCCTGAGCCTGATTGACTTCTTCAAATCAGTCTCCAGAGCTGTGGATGAGGGTAAGGCAGTCCACACAGCCTATCTGGACCTCGCTAAGGCCTTCGACACTATCCCCCACTCTGGAATCATAGATAAATTTACTAAGCTGGGCATAAACCCCTACATCACTCGATGGGTTGCCAGCTGGCTTACTGACAAAACCTAGACTGTAAAAGTAGCTGACTCCAAATCCAGCTCCAGACAAGTGACAATTGGAGTACCTCAGGGTTCAGTCCTGGGACCGCTCTTGTTTGGCATCTACTTCTCTGAACTACAGGCCAACACTAAGGGACTTTGGCTAACAAAGTTCGAAGATGGCTGCAAACTGGGAGCCATTACTGAACCCCAAATGATATGGATATTCTACAAAAGGGCCTTACAGAAACAGATGCTTGGTGGCAGAGCCATGGGCTCAAGCTTTTCCTGCAGAGTGATCCAAGCAGCAGAGAGCTAAAAGAGTGACTTTCTACCAGATATAAGTATTTTTGTGGCTTTCCCACTGTTATTAAGCTAGCGACTGCATTTCGCCTGTTTTACTGCTACTTTAAGTGATTTCTGCATTTTACACTGTTTATTGCACTTTAAGTTACTAATTGTTGCAAATTGTTTCTGTAGGCTACACACTAAAGTGCGCTAGCCGATTTACAGCATTTATAGCATTTACTGTCTGTTTTTTCCTTGTCTCTGTAATAAAACAAAAATCTCTTGTTTTCCCGCCTTACTGAACTAGAGTAGTCCAGTTTCAGAGTTGCTGATCCCTGGGCTTTGTTTTTAGTTCCTGTTACTGATCCATTGCCTTATTAGGAGGAGGGAAGTTTCTTTGCTTACCAGTGGGAGTGGGAAGCACTGAGCAGCCTTTCTGTCCGATTTGGTGAAGTTTCAGATGGAAACTAGTAGTCCATTGGTCGTTTGGGCCAATTCTAGCTCCTTTCAGCCCCTGCTATAAAACACGCTAAACACGCTTTTCCAGCTTGTACCAACTCAGCACAGATCCTCGTGGTGGCCTGCAGAGTGATCCAAGCAGCAGAGAGCTAAAAGAGTGACTTTCTACCAGATATAAGTATTTTTGTGGCTTTCCCACTGTTATTAAGCTAGCGACTGCATTTCGCCTGTTTTACTGCTACTTTAAGTGATTTCTGCATTTTACACTTTTATTGCACTTTAAGTTACTAATTGTTGCAAATTGTTTCTGTAGGCTACACACTAAAGTCGCTAGCCGATTTACAGCATTTATAGCATTTACTGTCTGTTTTTTCCTTGTCTCTGTAATAAAACAAAAAATCTCTTGTTTTCCGCCTTACTGAACTAGAGTAGTCCAGTTTCAGAGTTGCTGATCCCTGGGCTTTGTTTTTAGTTCCTGTTACTGATCCATTGCCTTATTAGGAGGAGGGAAGTTTCTTTGCTTACCAGTGGGAGTGGGAAGCACTGAGCAGCCTTTCTGTCCGATTTGGTGAAGTTTCAGCCAGAAACTAGTAGTCCATTGGTCGTTTTGGGCCAATTCCTAGCTCCTTTCAGCCCCTGCTATAAAACACGCTAAACACGCGTTTTCCAGCTTGTACCAACTCAGCACAGATCCTCGTGGTGGCCTGCAGAGTGATCCAAGCAGCAGAGAGCTAAAAGAGTGACTTTCTACCAGATATAAGTATTTTTGTGGCTTTCCCACTGTTATTTAAGCTAGCGACTGCATTTCGCCTGTTTTACTGCTACTTTAAGTGATTTCTGCATTTTACACTGTTTATTGCACTTTAAGTTACTAATTGTTGCAAATTGTTTCTGTAGGCTACACACTAAAGTGATTTACAGCATTTATAGCATTTACTGTCTGTTTTTTCCTTGTCTCTGTAATAAAACAAAAATCTCTTGTTTTCCTGCCTTACTGAACTAGAGTAGTCCAGTTTCAGAGTTGCTGATCCCTGGGCTTTGTTTTTAGTTCCTGTTACTGATTCATTGCCTTATTAGGGAGGAGGAAGTTTCTTTGCTTACCAGTGGGAGTGGGAAGCACTGAGCAGCCTTTCTGTCCGATTTGGTGAAGTTTCAGCCAGAAACTAGTAGTCCATTGGTTGTTTTGGGCCAATTCCTAGCTCCTTTCAGCCCCTGCTATAAAACACGCTAAACACGCGTTTTCCAGCTTGTACCAACTCAGCACAGATCCTCGTGGTGGCCTGCAGAGTGATCCAAGCAGCAGAGAGCTAAAAGAGTGACTTTCTACCAGATATAAGTATTTTTGTGGCTTTCCCACTGTTATTTAAGCTAGCAACTGCATTTCGCCTGTTTTATTGCTACTTTAAGTGATTTCTGCATTTTACACTGTTTATTGCACTTTAAGTTACTAATTGTTGCAAATTGTTTCTGTAGGCTACACACTAAAGTATTTACAGCAATTACTGTCTGTTTTTCCTTGTCTCTGTAATAAAACAAAAAATCTCTTGTTTTCCGCCTTACTGAACTAGAGTAGTCCAGTTTCAGAGTTGCTGATCCCTGGGCTTTGTTTTAGTTCCTGTTACTGATCCATTGCCTTATTAGGAAGGATGGAAGTTTCTTTGCTTACCAGTGGGAGTGGGAAGCACTGAGCGCCTTTTGTCTGATTTGGTGAAGTTCCAGCCAGAAACTAGTAGTCCATTGGTCGTTTTGGGCCAATTCCTAGCTCCCTTCAGCCCCCTGCTATACACTGTTGCACACAAGAGCAGCGGCGGTTAAACAAGGTTAAACTATTCGGGCCATCTAAATTCCACTCTTCCAATTTTCCTTAAAACTACCTTCCTCGAGCTGTACTGCTGATCTAACCAGCATATCCTATAACTGAAAAGTTCATCTCTACTTGATTCCCAAGTAGACTATTCTCTATCTGTAAAGCCTAGCACTTACTCCTACAGTACTTGCACCTTGATAAAGCACTCTTATTATAGATAGTACCCCACCAGCCTAAAACCCACTTCCCCGAGTCCTTTGAAAGTCTCTTTATCTACTACTTCTAGTATGTCGAGGGATCAGTTGCTAGTGTCCTCTCCAGCTCAACTGGTGAACCTGGGAATATTGAGGCAATGTTACAACTGCCTCATGTACACAGACAATCCTCTCCTTCTCCCACAAAACACAAATACATGCAAGAGATGCAACTATACGGCCAAACTGGAGGCTGAGCTCTCTCAACATAGGACTGGCAAGACCAGACAGGAGGAGAAGGTAACCACACACAATACATACCCAGTCACACATGGTACCATCACAACTTCAAATCATACACATACTCACACAAAGACATACTCGGAGGCTCTGATCAAAAATTTACCAAAACAGCAGAGGCCACCAAAGCAGACACCCAAACAACTACCACCTCACGACCCAACACATGCAACACATAGACCACACAGTCAGAGTGTCAAACAGTCACAGCCCTTAAGGCCAAACAAAATGCCAGACACACTTGTCATTGGTGATTCCATAGTCAGACACACTGACGTCCCGCCAGACTGAGTAATGAGAAGGTCACAGTAAGCTGCCTGTCAGGCGCTAGAATCCGCCACATAACGCAAGCACTCAGGTCTCTCAACAGCAGGTACAAGTACGACTCAGTCATTGTCCACGCTGGTGTCAACGACCTGAGACGTACCTCCTTGGACTACATGAAAAGGGACATCGAGGAGCTCTCTGATTATGTAGCCCAGGCAGGTATGACCTTGACCTTGAGCAGTATCCTACCTTCACCTAGAATGATGCCACAATACAGTGATAAGATGATCAGCTTTAATAATTGGCTTAAATTCTGGTGTCATTCAAAGGGGATCCAATGTCTGTCTGCCTGGGATGACATGCTGGACAAGCCACGCTGCTCAAGGGACGGCTTGCACCTGTCACCCTGGGCTTCCGGATATTGGCAAAGGCTCTTGCCACCCCATAGTGCCTTTTTAGGCAAGGCTCAAATTCTAAACCTACCACCCTAGAACACCAAAAGGAAAAAACTAAGGGTAATGCTGCTCAATGCCAGAAGTCTCAATCTCAAGATGCACGACTCGAGGCCCTTCTCAATATGGAGAACATCGATGTCTGTGCTGTGACAGAAACCTGGTTCAAGGCTCCTGAGAGCACCCCAGCACTAACAGGTTTCACCTCATATCATGCCCGCCCCAAAATCCGGACAACACCAAGAAAGGAGGGGGGGTGTCCATATTCATAAAGGACACCCACACCTCAAGGTTGGTGGCAACGCATGATGCATCGGAGACCATCCAGGTGCAATTAACCATAGGCAAGACTGCTCTGCAATTTGTAGCATGTTACAGGCCACCCTCTCAAACTCAGGAACCTCACATGGCCTTCCTGAAAACATTGGAGGGATAAATGTATCTCCAAACACCATCATACTAGGTGACTTTAACTACCCTAATATAGACTGGGAACACTACTCAAGCCCGAACACTCTAACCCAAAGATTCCTGGAGTTCATAAACTCAAATGCCATGGAACAACTAGTCACCATCCCTACAAGAGGAGAAAACATACTTGATCTCATCATCACGAACATGGGATCAAAATGTTCAACACCGAAGTATACCCCTCACTGGTGAGATCAGATCATAAACTAATCTCGCTGGAGGTCCTCATCCCGCCCCACCTGAAACAAAAAGACCACAGTGAAAAACTTCTCAAAAGCCGATTTCACACTTCTAAAAACTAGTGTGGTCTCCTTTAAGGCCCCTGAGCCAGTGGTAAACATTACTCAAACCGCTGAATCACTTACAAATGCCTTCTACCAGCACCTACAGGACTGCATGGATCAGGCAATCCCAAACAAAACTAAGACTCTCTGTACCAAAGGCAAGCGTCCAGTCTGGTGGACCCCAGCCATAAACAAGCTCTACAACAAAAGGAGGAAGCTACTACAAGATAGAGCAAAATCCTTGAAAGGTAAGACACCTTTGATCATTATAAGTAAAAACTAAGAGCTCTCATAAAATCATCCAAGGCAAATTTTGAGAGAAAAATCGCCAAGGACTCTAAAGAGAATCATAAGGCCTTCTTTAGCTATGTTAGAAACCTAGGAGGAAACTCCCAGATATGCTCAGAATTAGTTCAAAATGATGTGAAAATTACTGAACCTACACACATTGCCAACATACTGGCTGACAGGTTCAGTGCAAACTTCTCCCTCCCCAAAAGGAGAGATATCTATTCCAGAGGATTGTAGCCCCCAAACATCTCCAACGCCCAGGTGAGAACTGCCCTCACTAAGGCAAAACACAGCATCCATGGGACCGGATGGTGTCCCCGGCTGTGTGCTTCATGAACTCAATGAGGAATTAAACCCACAGTTAGGACAGCTGTTTAATCTTAGCCTCACCTCAGGATCAAGGAGTGCGCGCACTGTGGTCCCACTTCATAAGGGCGGTGCCTCCACAGACCCTGGAAATTACCGCCCCATTAGCTTGACAAGCATTATCTGCAAAGCCATGGAGAGGATCATTATGGAACTCATAAATAAAGACATAGGGAACTTGCAGACTTTGGATCCAACTCAGTTTGGCTTTGTCAAAGGCAGATCCTGCCTCTTAAACTTGGTTGACTTTTTCGAGACAGTCACCAAGGCCATTGATGAGGGAAAGGCAGTCCATACAGCCTACCTCGACCTGGCAAAGGCCTTGACACAATACCCCACTCAGGTATCATCGAAAAACTCATCAGCTTGAATGTAAACCCATACATCACAAGATGGGTTGCAAACTGGCTAAGTGACAGAACCCACAGGGTCAGAGTTGCTGGAGCCATGTCAGACTCAAAGCCTGTCACAAGTGGTGTCCCACAGGGCTCAGTCCTGGGTCCACTCTTGTTCGGCATCTACTTTTCTGAAGTACAAGCAAACACAGGAGGGTTATGGCTGACAAAGTTTGCAGATGACTGCAAACTCGGGCCCATAGTGGCAAACACATCTGCCACAGGTATCCTCCAGAAGGGCCTCACAGAAATGGATAACTGGTGCCAGAGCCATGGCCTGAAGTTAAACGCCAAAAATGCATAGTCATACCCTTTGGGAAAAACAAGGCTACCCCTAGCTACCATATAGGTGGCAATCCACTGAGCACAGAAAAAGTCATCAGAGATCTGGGGACCCAGGTTGACAGTAGCCTTCGCTTGACACTCATGTTGCTAAAGTAGTTAGGAAAACCTTCTATATCACCCACCTGATCATGAAGGGATTCACATCTAGATCAAGGGAGGTCATCGTCCCCTGTACTCATCACTTATTAGACCTATGATTGAGTACAATGCCCGAATGTATCTGACCAGACACCTGCTGCAGCTTGAAAGGCCCCAAAAGTTCCTCACCAAAAGG